>NC_068361.1:88836238-88871238 GCF_020536995.1 Dreissena polymorpha | reverse complement strand
TTTCAGTGTTACATAATACTTTCATTTTCATAAAATGACTCATGTATTGTGAAAGTCTTTCCGAGTAAACCCAACAATCTTTTTTCCTATAAAAATAACGTTCCAGTATAAAATATATAATGGTGAAATTTCTTGGAATCCATTTCAGAAGTACAGAAATAAATAAGAGCGCCGGTAAAAAGGCCCGTGATAGCTTAGCTGGCTTCTGATATTAATTCAGATTGAGATAATGTTATGCAATAATGATCTGCAGTATATGCATGGCTATTTTTGAGTCAATATTTATCATTGAAGTTTGATTGGTGTCAACACAAATTGACATGGAAATTAACTACAATCCAGAATAAGGACAATTATAATTAAGTAAATTAATAATTAAGGTACCACGATGCAAGTATTTTGAGTTAAATGTTTTGTACTGAAACATATTTTCACTTCAATATTCATACGTAACCGACACGTATTTTTCTTAAGACTATGGCAGAAGTAAATGAATGTGTCCTAAAGTTATTTATATTTTATCAAGATATTTCTGTCAAAATGAATTCTTAAGCGTGTATACTTAAATAATCGTCAACTATGTGTTTTGATGATAACGCATGACAATACGAACGAAACTCAATGCATGGAGCTGCACTTATCAGATAGATTAACTTTATTTTACGCTACTTTATCAGTTATTTCATGAGTCCTTTGTAAGCTTAATCGATTTATCTTATGATTCTCTGGAATGTATCAGGTGAGCTAAACATTCTAGAGTACAGTTTCAGTTTCCCATAATTGCCCCCTGCCTTCTGGTAAAAAGTGCGCGATGTAAAATAAAGAAAACATCTGCTTTCACGTAATCAAACGCCCCATTTTCCTGGAAATAAACAGACCTGAACGTAAATATTAAAGGTGGGAAGTTATTATATGTAAAGCTTATATCGCATTACGTTATATTCCTTTTAATCATGTTCATGCAGAATATTTTGCAAGGAGGACACGTTATTATAAATCAATATTTAATCTTTGCTTAAAATACTTAGAGACTAACAATCTAGTTGTTCAACTACTTGATTAGTAAGTGCCGATTTGAGTCATCGTGTATAAATGTAGTAGTTAAACGTTTTTAAATTTCCGTTTAATTATTTTTTTAGTTTAAAAGTTGTTTAATGAATACAATTTCTATCAAATGCAAACGAACGCATTATAGTCAAGTATACGTAATTACCCAAATGTGCATCAAAAACAACTACACATCTCTATTTAAATAGTATAAATCAAGTTTTAGAGGAAACTGACGGTTTAAGTTTAGGTGTTCAAATATTTCTGAAACAATATCCTAAAAAATCAACTAAACTCAAGCACGCGCCTTTAATGCCATAATGCTTCTTTTTAGAGTGTTATATGTTCCTTCGAAAAACGAAGATTCGGCATTTGAATAGAAGAGAAGCACACTGGCAGTCAAGATGGATTACGCTAAATCGATCGGTCACATTGTGATTGTGTTCCTTCTCTTTGGGACAATTGAAGCATCTGAACCAAGGTGTTTGTCACGTTTTGACTACGACGAGAAAATGCTGCTTAAGTTACTGAGATTTGAAGACACCATTGAGAAGTTTAACAGGAAGATAACCGACATGATGAATACGTTTGAAGATAACGAAAGAAAGAGGAACAGTGTTACAAAAGAGGCTGCGGATGAAGCAAAACTAAAAACGAAGCAGATAATGGACGAAATAAAACAAAATACTTCAAATGTGTTAATGAACGACTCGAGAAATCTTCGAACGCAGATGCAAGAAGTAGAAACACTGAGGGCTCAGATGAGAGGAGAAATGAACAACCTTCAAAGCGCTATTGCATTGAACAAAAAAGGTATTGTTTAAAAAATGTCACATTAATGATTAATTCATTGAACAATAATTGACTTCAACAGAAAAATACAGTTTAACGATACAAGTATTATTATTAATACTATTTGTATTTCTCGCGCAATACTCTGCTTTTTTACTTTTCAGAAAATGCTGCTATAGCGTTCACAGCATATGGTCCGGTAGGTTCCCCTGTTCGATTCGGCACCGTCCTGACCAACATTGGTGGCCACTATTATCAGACTACAGGAAACTTCAACTGCACTGTGCCTGGACTGTACTATTTCACTTTCCATTTAGTGAAGTTGCGATCAAGTACAGTAGATTCGTGTAGCTGTAACCTCGGCAAAAATGGTCAGTCTGTTGGAATAATGGCATACATAGATCCGGAAGATTATTCGTCTACTACAGGAGGTGCAGACGCCGGTAGCTACGGTGTTAGCAGCGGGGCGAACCTACATCTTATCAGAGGGGACACAGTCCAACTGGTCTCTTGTTCGGCGGTTGACAAGTTTGAGAACCGGTCTTCGTTCAGTGGGGTTCTCATCAAGGCTGATTAGTTGTTTGTCTTTGAGGATTATATGGAGCTGTTGAACGAATGTAAGATTGCTACTGATAAATTCAAACACAATTCGTGACGTGGAGAATTATTGAATCATGGACGTGTTGATTGTGTGTAGCAGCCTTATAACCTCTTGTACGTTTTGTATATTTTTTAAACGTTGTTTTCTTTGTATAAACTTTCACAACATTGCAGCTGCTTTGGTGATTAGTCAATGAACTAAATTATCGAAAACGTTTGTTGTCTAAATTACTTTGCACATGTGACAAAAATAGCGGTACCACTAGAAATATACACATACAACTTTCATAGAATGCTGATTTGTTTTCTCTTGTGTTGTAAACTACTCAAAATCTAACATTTTACAATAATTATTATCTCAGCATACCGAAGTTCAGTTATTTTTAAATATAGCTCTCCCAATGGCACAGTTAGAATTTGGAAATAATTTTATGTCGTAACCACATGTATAATGAAAAGCAGTCGGAAAATATTTTTTAAAGGTGCCGTTAAAACTTCGAGAATGTAAGGCATCATTATGTCAAAATTAGTTAATCTTAACTGAAATCCGTATTCTTCTTCTTTTTTTCAGTTTGTTTACTAAAGATCTTATTCTGCATCTACACATCTTTAATATGTGTTTTATAATGTGCTAGAAAAACACGTTAATAACAAGGTTGTATCCATGACAGTTTTACAAACATTATTATTTATGATGATAAAAACACACAGCTAATTTGTGAATAAATACAAATACTGCAAGTCTCTCTCTTGTTTGTTCAATGTACAGTGGGTGATGATTGGTAATGATGAGCAAACATACTATTTGAATAGATAATTATTTAATATAAAAATTATGCCAACCAAACCGTTTGAAATAACGTGAGGTCTTATGGTCTGGATGGATCAGCGGCATCGCGTAATCCTTATTTAGCAAAAACATACAGGATCGAAACCCAGCACAAAATTAAAAAGTGTTATTTAACCTTGTGCCTTGATATTATCTGTATTATAATTAAATAAAACGTTTCCGAAACTGACAGGATTCGGTCAATTCAAATATTTTTGTCATTAAGAAAACAACAACAAGAAAATGGAAGTACACATCTATGTTTCGTAAATTGTTTGTTTATGTTTCAGATCTTATCGACGGACTCAATTTACATGTAATGAATGCAAATCATGTTTCGTAGATTAAACTCCTCTATTCAACTTTAGTTTATGAAGAAACCTACGATGCATTAACGCAATTTATGAAAACAATTACCATGAGTTTCCTACAGCACTCACGTGAGATCAAGTGGTACAACAATTATTGAAGATTTGATATTTTCACCTAATTATTATTTCATATTGTGACTAGTGTGTTACCTTTGTCTAAATATTGACAATGCAAACATGCACAGTATGCCTAATAGTAAATAGCTTCCAAATGCAACTTTAAGGTTTCATAAGGTTTTTTTTCTATGAATGGACCTTCCGACCTAGTTTTCATGCCCACCTGACCAAGATTCGATCTCAGCATTTATAAAGTTTGCCTTTATCACGATATAAAACATTTAGTTTATTTAGCTGATATTGCTTTATGTTATTTTCTATGTTAAAGAGAATCAAGTATTGTCTGAAAAATTAAATTCTGTCAAGTCTTCAAGTTTCATCTTGTTATGTTGAACAAACAACACATTTACGTACATACTCATTATATAGATATTGCAGAAGTGTTTTCTTCTATTAGCCGATTTAATCATTTGTTAAATCTAGGTATCAGATTCGAAAAATATATTAACTTCAACGACCAGTTAACAAAGGCAAATATTTTGTTTGTGTTCGTTAGCACTTTTAATATTTGTTGTCATATAAAGACAATTTTCTTAAAACTATTTTATTAACCTAGTCAACTTGTAACAGGTTAGGAGGAATTTTAGCAGAAGAGATTCTGTATAAACAGGAAGCTGTCACGAACAGTGTTTTCCCGCCAACAGTCCATTATTTTGATATGTACATGTAAACCAAACGAAAAACCTCTGATAAAAAATAGCGAAACGTAAAAATATGCGCTCCGGAACTTATTCTTATAATTATTTTTTAAAAGATTGCTATGCTTAAAAGATCTGTCCGAGACAGTAGAGCAATTCTGAGAAAGCATTATGATCAGCTGCTATCGAGGCAGAGCCCCTGAACTGCAGCAACAATCTCCCTAAAAAATCCACACAGAAACATCTGTACCACTGCCCACCCCATCTCACCACAAAAGACGAGCAGAGTAACGCCATCTAGACAGTCGTGATACTAGCAATACGTTAAGCAAGGTACCCCAAGGAAGCATGGTCAAGACCCAACACAGATGGATGAGCAAAATACTCAGTCAAAAGAGAGGCATTGAAGTGTACGTGAAGTACCCAGACGAACAGTTGCAGACAGAGGCAGAACGAACACGACTTCAAACTGATTTTGCAGAATTGTGGTATAAGTATTGACTGCCTCGCTTCACAGAAGCACTTTACACATGAACTACTTTAGAATTGATCTTCAATGGATCCTCTCTTACTGTGGAGTACACGAACATGATGAGGTGAAGAGAATGGCAAAGGTTTGAACAGAAGAAGACAAATAGACGGACAGATTCAGTTTATTAGAAATGAACATCATCAGGCCCAATCAGCCACAAGACAGCTTCTTAAACATGTTCAGACTACAACAGGTGCTAATCGTCTCTGTCTGCGTACATTGCACAATACAGAAGGTATGCCACCTCTAACCGTGAAGTGTCGTTGTGGAAAAGATTGCCAAGCTTCTGAACACAACCTCCATGAATGAAAGGGACCACCAACTCATAAGAGAAAATGGACGACCGGAACCTAATAATGATGCCGATGCTGTACTGACAGGCGGATGCTCTATATAAGACCAACGCGTCCAGACTCAAACTTCGTTCGAAACAAAGCAGCAGTCAATTATCATTGATGGCTTAAACGTAGGGCGATACACGTAAATAAATTAATATAACTGAAGTTTAAAAATTGTCGAGACTTGCTTTTGCAATAGGATTTATAGTACGTAGGTAAAACAATTTTTCGATGGTTAATAAACAAACAACACTGTAAACAACAATGTTTGCATTGTGATTAGATTAGAAGATTAAAGCATAAGCTATAGCAAATTGCAAATAAATTAAGTTGGTAAAACTTCAACTGCACTCAAATGACATGATGTACAATCACACATTAAAGGCATATATATTGACTTCTTGTATTATGACAGACAGACAGACAGACAGATTTTTTATTCGAGACGTATACAAAGTACATAGTCTATATATATATATACAATCGCACATATATATTGTCACGTGATTTTATACAAAAAAATAAATAAGCAGAAAAAAATATGTTAGATAAAAAACAAACAAAAAAACACAGAAAGCAAAACTCGTGGTTTAAAAAAAAGATTGTTACATATGCAGTTGGTAGTATATTACACACATTATAAGTATACAGGAGATGAATATATTATGACATATCATTTATCCTGATCGTATAGAAAGCGCGTTTTTGACAAACAGTGACAGATTAGTTAGTTCCATTTTATTCACCGTTTTTAACAAATTCAAATATTTATAAACAGATGGTTTGATATAATACTTGTTTTTTATGTATTTTTTTTTTAAATCATAATACATAGGGCATACACAAACAAAATGATATTTATCCTCAATGTCATTTAAAACACAGAGCATGAAGTATCTTACAGATCTTTCCTCTACATTTCTAGCGTATCTACCCGTTTGAATTCCCAAAGGGTGTACAGATAAACGTAATCTACTAGCATATGCTCTTAATGATTTAGGTAAAATATTTAGATATGTTTCATATACTAGAGATGCTTTAAACTGCCTATACATATCCATCATAGAGCTTTCGTTCACAGCATTGTACCATTTAAGTTTGAAAGAGTCAACAATTCTATATTTAAATACAAACAAAAATGATTTCATATTAAAAGCATGCACATTTTCGAATACATCTGAAAAACCATAATCATTTAATATCTTTTAAGCATTATATACACAATATCTAACGGCTTCGTTGTATACATATCTTAAAATGATGTTGTCACTTGACTGCAGCTTAAACCAATATTTCATGAATAATAATATTTCATATTTTATGAAAGAGATTTACATTGAATATGCTTTTGGGGAATATTATTTCTGCATAATGTGTTTTTATGTTGTCTAGTACCTAACGCTACAGCGGATTAGAAGACCTTGAAATCTTTGTTTATACACTTTTGCGTAATTGTCATATATGACGTCATAAAGAATATACAAACAACAGAAATTATGACACATTCCATGTTTTATTCATCTAATATAAAAAAGAAGTTTTTGTTTAGAATAAGTACATATTAATGAAACAAGAAGTGGTGAAATCTTGCAAACCATCTTATATCAATCGGAAAATCAGAAATATTTATCAAGGGAACTTGTGTTTTTTTTCGAGTAAGTAAATGCCCGGATGTTGATTTTATTTATGAATGGCTAGACGTTTATTTATAATCTTGTTTTAATTAACGTTATGGTTACATCATTACTGTTTACGAGACAGAACTACCTTTTCATTCGGGTGCTAAGTTCATATTTTTGTTTTTTCTTGTTTTGTTACTATTCATTACTGTTTGGATCGCTTAATTTTCATTTAAGCAGAAATGAACAATTTGTTGTTGTTGTTGTTGTTGTTGTTGTGTTGTTGTTGTTGTATTTACCGACTTCGTTATTTACAAAAAAATATTATATGCACGCTATATTGTGGAGCACACGTTCTGAAGTTTTTAATCCTTGTTCAAATTATTAAAATAATTTCAAATAATATGCAAAATAAATTGCAGATTAATATAAATACTGTAATTTGACACCCTCTCTTGTCGCCCTAAATCACAAGGTAAATGTTTGCCGTCACAAAGTTTAACGATATTCCAGCCTTTAAAACCTCGTCAGTCATCTGCAAGAAACAAGACATTTATTTATCCGTCAAAACTATTTACAATAACTTACCCGAAAGGTCTCTCTGATATGCGGTAATAAAGTTCATTGGCTAAAGCAAATAAACTAAAAAAACTATGTGTTTTCATTATAAAACGCTATAAAGTGCAGGGCTTAGTGGTCTCATTAGCGGACAGCGTGGCTCCTGACAAATGCACTTGCTATTCTATTCTGAAGCTTCGCTAGTCGAATGGGTTATAAAACCCATTTTCGTATGATACGGGTCAATTTTCGAACGTGATATTCACATTATAGCTGATAAGATAAATTTGATGATAAAACAATTTAATTATTAACACATTAAATGGATTTAGGGTTGACGTGAAACGTGCGACGGAGTCTGTATAACTTTCGCTATGAATAATTATAAATGTGACTTTTAACTGGAAAAGATACTTCTGTAACAACAACACACTATTAAATGTCTGCAAATCATGAACACCACTTATTGTGATTGGTTGACCTGTCGATTGCAGATTTAATAACCTTTTGTACACTTTCGTCAAATAAGAAAAAAAATGAATCATTTCTAAATGTAAATGGATATACGTGCAAATCTTTTCAACGAAAAAGACCTTACTAGTGTTTGCTTCATATAAGAGGGCTTTGTCAAGTATACGTGTATACTGTACACTATTACTGAAAATTGGATGAAAACAAGTATGTTACCGGAATATAATAAATTGGAAAATATCTGCATTTGCCCTTAATGGGACATAACTCCTTACTCAACAATTTGAATCCAAGTTAACCGATTGTTGATGACTTCCTATACAAAAAGTCATTCACGGACTGTGCATATTAAATTAGGGCAGGTATAAAACCCGGAACTATCCGGAAATCTTTATGGTAAAACCCGGAACCGATATAAATGGTTATAACTTCATTATTATTCGTCCGATATTAATTATAATGGTACCGTTGTAAAGAAGATCCTCTACAGATTCTAACCATATCAAAATATTTTATGGCAGGGTCGTAGTCGGCCTGTAAATCGCGGACAAAGTCGGCCTGTTTTAACGTTTTTTTTTACACACGCAAATGCCGAAAAGAAAACCCGGAACCGATATAAATGATTATAACTTCATTATTATTCGTCCGATATTAATTATAATGGTACCGTTGTAAAGAAGATCCTCTACAGATTCTAACCATATCAAAATATTCTATGGCAGGGTCGTAGTCGGCCTGCAAATCGCGGACAAAGTCGGCCTGTTTTAACGTTTTTTTTTACACACGCAAATGCCGAGAAGAAAACCCGGAACCGATATAAATGGTTATAACTTCATTATTATTCGTCCGATATTAATTATAATGGTACCGTTGTAAAGAAGATCCTCTACAGATTCTAACCATATCAAAATATTTTATGGCAGGGTCGTAGTCGGCCTGTAAATCGCGGACAAAGTCGGCCTGTTTTAACGGTTTTTTTTACACACGCAAATGCCGAAAAGAAAACCCGGAACCGATATAAATGGTTATAACTTCATTATTATTCGTCCGATATTAATTATAATGGTACCGTTGTAAAGAAGATCCTCTACAGATTCTAACCATATCAAAATATTTTATGGCAGGGTCGTAGTCGGCCTGCAAATCGCGGACAAAGTCGGCCTGTTTTAACGTTTTTTTTACACACGCAAATGCCGAGAAGAAAACCCGGAACCGATATAAATGGTTATAACTTCATTTTTATTCGTCCGATATTAATTGTAATGGTACCGTTGTAAAGAAGATCCTCTACAGATTCTAACCATATCAAAATATTTTATGGCAGGGTCGTAGTCGGCCTGTAAATCGCGGACAAAGTCGGCCTGTTTTAACGGTTTTTTTTACACACGCAAATGCCGAGAAGAAAACCCGGAACCGATATAAATGGTTATAACTTCATTATTATTCGTCCGATATTAATTATAATGGTACTGTTGTAAAGAAGATCCTCTACAGATTCTTACCATATCAAAATATTTTATGGCAGGGTCGTAGTCGGCCTGTAAATCGCGGACAAAGTCGGCCTGTTTTAACGGTTTTTTTTACACACGCAAATGCCGTAAAGAAAACCCGGAACCGATATAAATGGTTATAACTTCATTATTATCCGTCCGATATTAATTATATTGGTACCGTTGTAAAGAAGATCCTCTACAGATTCTAACCATATCAAAATATTTTATGGCAGGGTCGTAGTCTGCCTGTAAATCGCGGACAAAGTCGGCCTGTTTTAACGGTTTTTTTTACACACGCAAATGCCGAGAAGAAAACCCGGAACCGATATAAATGGTTATAACTTCATTATTATTCGTCCGATATTAATTATAATGGTACCGTTGTAAAGAAGATCCTCTACAGATTCTTACCATATCAAAATATTTTATGGCAGGGTCGAAGTCGGCCTGTAAATCGCGGACAAAGTCGGCCTGTTTTAACGGTTTTTTTTACACACGCAAATGCCGAAAAGAAAACCCGGAACCGATATAAATGGTTATAACTTCATTATTATCCGTCCGATATTAATTATAATGGTACCGTTGTAAAGAAGATCCTCTACAGATTCTAACCATATCAAAATATTTTATGGCAGGGTCGTAGTCTGCCTGTAAATCGCGGACAAAGTCGGCCTGTTTTAACGGGTTTTTTTACACACGCAAATGCCGAGAAGAAAACCCGGAACCGATATAAATGGTTATAACTTCATTATTATTCGTCCGATATTAATTATAATGGTACCGTTGTAAAGAAGATCCTCTACAGATTCTTACCATATCAAAATATTTTATGGCAGGGTCGTAGTCGGCCTGTAAATCGCGGACAAAGTCGGCCTGTTTTAACGGTTTTTTTTACACACGCAAATGCCGTAAAGAAAACCCGGAACCGATATAAATGGTTATAACTTCATTATTATCCGTCCGATATTAATTATAATGGTACCGTTGTAAAGAAGATCCTCTACAGATTCTAACCATATCAAAATATTTTATGGCAGGGTCGTAGTCTGCCTGTAAATCGCGGACAAAGTCGGCCTGTTTTAACGGTTTTTTTTACACACGCAAATGCCGAGAAGAAAACCCGGAACCGATATAAATGGTTATAACTTCATTATTATTCGTCCGATATTAATTATAATGGTACCGTTGTAAAGAAGATCCTCTACAGATTCTAACCATATCAAAATATTTTATGGCAGGGTCGTAGTCTGCCTGTAAATCGCGGACAAAGTCGGCCTGTTTTAACGGGTTTTTTTACACACGCAAATGCCGTAAAGAAAACCCGGAACCGATATAAATGGTTATAAATGCATCATTATTCGTCCGATATTAATTATAACGGTACCGTTGTAAAGAAGATCCTCTACATTTTCTAACCATATGAAAATATTTTATGGCAGGATCGTAGTCGGCCTGTAAATCGCGGACAAAGTCGGCCTGTTTTAACGGTTTTTTTACACACGCAAATGCCGTAAAGAAAACCAGGAACCGATATAAATGGTTATAAATGCATTATTATTCGTCCGATATTAATTGTAATGGTACCGTTGTAAAGAAGTTCCTCTACAGTTTCTAATAATATATAAAATAGTTTATGGCAGGGTCAGAGTCGGCCTGTAAATCGCGGACAAAGTCGGCCTGTTTTAACGGGTTTTTTTTACACACGCAAATGCCGTAAAGAAAACCCTGAAAAGGAAAAAGGGAATTATAAAAACATTATTATTAATTCGATATTAATTATAATGGTATCGTTGCAAAGAAGAATCTCCACAGTTTCTAACCATGTTAAAATATTTTATGGCAGGGTCAGTGCCAACCTGTAAATCGCGGTCAAAATTGACCGAAAAATACCGTTTTGTTTTTGTACACAAAACAATGTCTTGAGGAAAACACGTAAAAGCTAAAAGGGGCTATAAAAGCATCCTTTTTCTAACCGACCATACATTTTTGGTACCGTTGTTATGGTTTTCTTCCACTGTTTCTAAATATGTAAAAAAAATTGTGAGAAAGCATAATATGAAATAAGGCGATGCATCAAAGCGAGCTCAATTAATCTGTAATAGAAGAAACCACGGACTCTAGATGACAATATACAATATACGCACCGTGAAGAAACTAACTCACAACTTATATACAGAAAATATTTGAATTAAATCATTAAAGGCACTTCTAGCAGAAGAACCTGGAGTTCGTAAAGACTTTTATTAAAAAGTAAGGAAATGAACTTTCAATTATTACTTTAATCAGCAATTCAACAACAAACGGGCCATATTAAAGGGTTTCATGTGACCTAATGAACTGAACTGTTAGCCCAAAAACCCCGCCCAAAACAGATTGTCATCCTATTCGTTGCCATCCTTGCAACCACAATTTACCTACGAAGGTCAGATCGGGATTCGAACCCGAAACCACCCATTAGCCATCTAAATAAGATATGATTCCGGCCTGGGTTGCTCTACCAATTAAGCTATTCTGACCTTTTGAAAAATATATGGGTAAACTGCAATTCTGTTGAATAGCATGATTAACTTGCTTAGAAAAACGTTTCCAAAGAATTACATGTACATTTCATTGAAATTGTTTTATGATTTAGAACGATATATTTGCAGTTTAAAAGGTCACACGAGGCAATGTTTGAAAAGCCCACAAAAGCTTCCGTTTGTAAAATGGTGATAATTTGCCGACCGTGTAGTTCATATAGACCCTTATTTTGCACAAATCGGGAAGAAACATTTATGGATCGAAAACCAACTGCAGATAAGAGCAACATAACAGTCCTTGTAACTAAGTAACTTTTTTGTTTTAAAATCGCACAAAAGCTGCTGTTTGTAAAATAGATAAAATCACCTTATGTCGGCACACATCTGAAGTATATATGGTTCGAATACCATCTGCGGATAAGAGCAACTAAACAGTCCGGGGCAATTGCACTTTACCGGTACGCACTATAACCCAAGCCCTTATAATTAGTGTTAAGTTGCGCAAATTTCGGAATCCATGATGGCAGCGTACCGGTAAAGTGCAATATAGCCAACATAAATAAGGAGTTAAAGCGGGACTGCACGATTTGTGTCAAATATGTTAATCAGCAATTAAACAACAAACAGGCCATATAAAACGGTTTCATGTGACTAGACGAACTGATGAACTGAACGGTTAGCCCAAAACCCCGCCGAAAACAAATTGTCACACTATCCGTTTCCAGCCTTGCAACCACAAGTTTACCTACGAAGTTCAGATCGGGATTCGAACCCGAACCCACCCATGAGCCATCTAATGATACCGGCCTGGGTTGCTCTACCAATTAAGCTATCTGACCTTTTGAAAAATATGTAGGTAAACTGCAATTCTGTATAATAGCATGAATGACTTGCTCAGCAAAAGTTTACAGTTATTCGCACATCCCTGCTCATAGCAAAACACAATTGACTAACATAAAATCTTTTTCCGTAAATTTATAAATCTTTAATCGAAACATCTTCATTCATTTTCATAAGATAATGTTTTATTAATTTTGCATTGCCTTGTGGCTTTACATTTAAATTAGGAGATTTGTGACGTATATCGTGTGTGGTCATTTCAGTGACGAAAAAAACTAGTTTAACCTCAAAATATTTAACATACAGTCCACACAGGCTAAACAGGGTCGACACTCTTCGCTGTTATGACATTTTTCGTTTAAATGAAGTCTCTTCTTAGCAAAGATACCAGTAAGGCGGAAAGTGTCGTCCCTCATAAGCCTGTGCGAACTGCACAGGCTAATCTGGGACGACACTGTACGCACATGCATTATGCCCAGTTTTCTCAGAATACGACACATAGTTTAAACGCATTTTCGATAGAATTAGCGACGACATATGAACGTGGTTTGTTTTTAACTGTTAATTATTTATTCAAAGCATCATCAAATGCAAAACGTATTTAGGATTGTTTGTTTGTCATGCATTATTGTAAACTTCGATAAGATTAAAAAAAGAGCATACATGTGTATGTGGTTAAAAAAAATTAAGATAAATTGAAAATGAAATTATTCTCGGTTTGAGAAATACGGTATAGTATGGTTTTATACGTGTTATTTAGAAGAGAGATTATGGTAATGGTTAAGCGCGTATAATGCACGGGTTTTGTGTGCATGTTTTAGCGCGAAAGCGCACGAGTTTTTCGTTTTGGGATATATATGATTTGCACATCTAGTGAGACGCCATTCGAGGGTTGTTTTTGACAGGCAAAGTTATGGAGCAAGAAAACGAAAGGGTGATAACCCCGCCCGCCCGCCCTTAATGAACATATGTATGGTTAAATAATTGGTTACATTGCTTTTATGTTTATAATTGTGCTATTATAAAGTCTATATTTAGTATATTTTCAGTTCGGTTTTTAGTCCATGTGAGATGGGATCTTAACACGAACCGATTTCTTTACTAGGAAAGACGATGGGTGTATTTTCATTTAAGTCTGAAGTTTTCTTGATTATTTTGACTCATTTGTTACTTAATATTGTGTTTGAATGACGTCTTTTAAGTTATGTGTGTCATGTTTTTCGAGACTCTCACTTCCTGGAGATAGTACCTCCAGCATACTTATTGAAATATTGGTATGTTTAAATGTCAAGTGTTATTATTTTTTGTTGTCGTTCGTAATGAACGTTTAATTTTAAAGACATTTTTATTGTACGATTACTTGATATTTTCATTTTGGTGTGACTGGTTAGATGTTGAAGTCGGTTTAATATAGCTGTTAAATTCGTCATATGCATTTATATATTTCTCGGAATATTTATGATTTATCAACATTCTTTATATATGCTTTATGGATTTTATGGTTTGAGTGATTTGTTTGTTTCTTGCTGATGTCCGGGGTGTGTGCAGGATGCTTTTGATGTTTGTTTGTTATGTTAACTTGCGCAATGAATTGATAATGTTTTAATTACATTTTTTACTATAAAATACTTAATGTTACAGTATCTTAATAGCTGCTTATTTGTAGATTTCTCTAAATTAGAGGTTTCGGGAGGTGATGAAGGCACCTAGACACCGGTCTCGAGCCATGGGTCCTCATACGTCCCCCTGCTATTAAAAGAAAAAATAAGAAAACAAAAATGGCAGTAGGGTTGCGTATCCCGCTCGCGGTTTTACCTGAATCGTTTATTACTACTGAGTATTGTATGGGGTGTACGTGAAGTCATGTACACTTCTCTTGATTGGTGGTGGTAGATGAATCTTGCAGATATTAGCAGCTTCTTTGAACAAATTAATGTTTCACATTTGTTAATTTATAATATTTAAGCAAGTTAGCGTGATTGATGGGCATTGGGGGCGTCCTGTGTGCACTGTGGGCATCGGCGGGGATCAGTTTATTCAAACAGTAACTCTTTTTTGAGATATATACTTGACGTCTAATTGTTATGAATACATTTGCACTTTTTCACATGACACACATGTGTATGTGAAGTATTCATAATTACATGCCCTACAGCATTTAAATAGTATCGTTTCAGTTCTTTATACACCTGAGCAAAGATGTTACACCGTTTCCAGTCGTCTCGAGATTCCTCAACTGATCGGTGCCGTTGAGGTCTATATCCATTGCGCATACAACATATACGGGCTTCAGAAGAATTGTTTTTTGCATTTATTTGTTGAAAGTCCTGTCAAATAAAAGCACTCACTCCTATTTTGTCTTTGGTTTATTATTTGTTTGATAATGATAATGATGATGATATGGGTTATAAAGATGATGAGATTTTAATAGTATTTTGAGAATAGAGAATAACAAATTTACTCATAACTATGAGTAAGAGAGCATAATGTGGATGTGCATTTCGTTTGACTCTCTGGATTTTAATGACAAGTCGGACGTGGCATTTTAGTTAACAGTAAAATATTTGTTAAAAATTTGAACGAGCCCAAAACGCATTTTGGATCTTGTGTTTGTCATGCATACTAGAAAACTTCCATAGGCATAAAATAACTCGCTTCTACGTGATCGCGGGTTTGTAAAAAAAAAATGGTCAGAATGGTTAGCGTTCGAAACAAACGTTATCAATAATGGTGTGGTTTAAATTAAATTTCGAAAAAGTGACGGCAGTACAAAAATGGTTGTGCATATCATTGTAAATATACCTTTAGACTTTTTTTCATTGTATATTCGGAGTCCAATGCAATCAATGTCGATTTGTCCAGTATACTTATTGAATTATCTGTCTATTTGTAAATCCAGTATGAAATTTATCAAACCCATTTTGATACTTAAAATACTTTCAAATATATATGCATTTAAATACAAGCAAAGTTCGGATTTCAATACACATATCTATACTTAGATTCTCAAAACCATACCCATATCAGTAATTTTAGTCGAAAAACTCACCCCGTATTTTCGGCACATCCCTATATACCCGTATATAGGAAATTATCCCCCCCCCCTTTTTCCGGGGCTGGATGTCGAAGGCATAAATTGCATTTTATTGGACGAGATAGATTAATTTGTTATAATGGAAATGACACCATAAAAGTAACTGTACTGGAGGATATCATTACATTATATCTAAATAGATATCATATTTATAAACATTAAGATATAATTGTTGTACCATAATCACATACCTTTATCTCAGTGCTTGTTCATCTCAAATTACCATGTGCAGTATGGACACAACCATTTTTCATCTTGGTTTGTCATTGTGTACCCAACACATCTTTTGTGAAACCATCTATTCATTTTGCATCTTTTATTGTCACATTCCACCATATCGCCAACTATATCAGGCAACTTACAAGCGCAAAAAATCTTAATAGAACAACTTTTTGCTACTTTACACGGCATTTTTGGCATTTTTTCTATTTTTGGAAATGTTGTAAACTGTTGTTTAGTAATACATTCTAATAAATGTGCTCTCATTCTTGGTATATCATATCTGATAATTGAAAAATCTACATCATAATTGTTGTGTAACACCTCAGTAAGATTGGCAATAGCAAAAACACCACAATCTGTGTAATTAGCCGTTTTACTGAGACAGTGAATTGTTATCATGAATAACAATTTACACATAAATATTAACCTTTGTATGGGGGAATTAGGTATTCAGATTCAGGAACAATTGGGGTTAATAGAATCAGATATTCCAATGGCCATAACTTTCTAAATAATAGACAGTACATAACTTTCCGCAATTACGCACAACTGCATGTCGCCCTGAATAATGTCCATGAGTTGAAAGAAAATCAATTGAAATTGCAAGGAGATGCGTTCACACAAAATTATTCTTATACTAAGTATATTGAAGATATAATCATATGGTCATTATTTCAGTTTAATGGCATGCGATGTTTAAATTTCCGAATAAATGAAGTGTAAAAAAAATGAAATTATTGAATACTAACTATTTACTACATTTAATCTTTAAAAAATCACAATTTGGAAAACTCACGTTTTTTCGCAAATATTGCAAGTTCGCGACTCATTTTCACAATTCTGAAGAATTCGCGACTTCAGAAATTTCACAAATTAGGCATGTTTCTTCAATGGCCATTATATACTTTCTTTAGCGCGTTACATGACTTAACGAGTGTTGGTTTCTATTCAAATCTGCTAAATACTGCGCTCTTAATTAGAATCGCATAAACGGTTTTGGTGGCATTGTTGATGACGTAAATTACTTAGATTATAAGACTTATACTACTAAATGCTGATTGAGCAAATACGACGTAAACAGATCATAATTTCAACAAAGTCATAATCTTGATGCAATTTATATTTTTATGAACGTGTTTACACGAGCATTAATTTGTACCCGCGCTTTCGGTAAATCTAGTAACCGTTTATAGATATATAAATATATTTACGTAAAACAATGACACTGCGATAAGATGCACTAACGCGCATAATATAAAATGGTTTAAGAAATCAAGTATATTATGACCAGGTCGGAAATTAACTCATTAGCAATGGTTACCCACGCTTGATTTATAACTAACAGACCCTAAAAACAACGACAATATTTACATAGCTTACAATTAAAGACTATATCAGTTATAAATTATGTCAACCCTCCTGAACATCAACATACAACGGACAGTGAACGAGTACATGTATTTCATCCTCGATCTTATCTGTACAATGAAAACAAGTTCTGTTACATAGCTCATTATTTTCATTCCGGCCGGTCTCTAGCCTGACTACTGAACATACTAATATTCGCGAATAAACCTGAGTTCACAGAAATGAATGCTATTTACATTATTATTTCATGTTTCAAAATCAGTGTGCACTTAATCAACTAGATCTAATAATTAGCACTTACTCATTCGTACAATAACAAAAAATCTGTATAAATTAAGACTCGTTTCATGAAGACTGAAATCAAAATCATGATGAGAGCTCGAATATACGAATTTGAGTTTTTTAGTGAATTTTACTTTAAACGAGAACATTGCACTATGAATGCATACTAATTCGTTGATTTTGGACCAATTCGTACAAGTTTTTACCCGCAGCCTTGGAGCGTTCAAGTCTCTCTCTCTCTCTCTCTCTGGTGTTAAATGCAATATACGTTTACAATCTCATATTTTTGTGCAGTTATTTCAGCTTGTGGTCTTGTTTACATAAGACGTTTAAAACGATTTTACTACTAGCGAAAGGCAAGTCAGTCTTTCGTTGATTTTTTTGTTCTAAAAAGTGCTTTCTGCAATGCGTGCTTATACTTTTGTAAGATACGCTAAAGAGAAGTACAATTCCTTTTACCAAAATATGAATCATTTTCTGCACACGTGAAATGCAAATTATTTCATTGCGAATGAGATGCTAATAGACTGATGTAATGACAGCGATGAATTTAAAGAATCTGTTTGTCTTACATGTACACTATACATGAAAGGAAGGTATCATTACTCTCGTTTATTTTATATATATTATTATGAAAAATTATTTCGTTAAAGGCATAGTCAAACGGAAAAACTTTTCATGGTTATTATAATATATCATTCCTTCACTAAAATGAATGATATATCATTGGATAGTTGTCAATTTTGTGGTTTAAATTTGAAATGTCATAATATGTAACGTCTCTTACAGAGTATATTATATATACGATTTTGTAGTGACTGTCATGTTTTATACATAGCACACACAATGCACCCATATCCGATTTTTCGTCATTTAAAGTCAAAAGTTTCAATTGGTTGCATCAAAATATCACTCACTACAAGTTGGTTTTTAACTACTTCAAAAAATGAAAATGCCCCTTTAATTGACTATAGAGGATTTGACACCATTGAGTTAATGCTGTTAGTACAGATGACATAATAGTTTCAGATTTTAATTCGCACCGTTCGCTTAACTCAACGTTTAATGGCACGCGAACTTATTATTGTAACTAATGCAAGCTAAAAATAATATGTGAATATTTTCTAAAAAAACCACTATCCTGCGAAAATGGATCTTATTTAATTGTGGTTCCCTCTTATGTTGTCCGTCGACTTTAAGAATAATGTGTCAGTAATAAAAGTATTGTACATATTCACATGCTTTGTAATAAATGAAAGATGCAAATGTGTCCAATTCATCTTTTTCAGTGCGCTTAATGTAGCTTCTTTAATATCCAACTTAATTAGCGCCGTCTTTATTAAGGCTATGTCTATTTTAAGAACAGATTACGGGGCGCCTAGATTACAGTGAAGTTTATACTAATGTGCAACAATGATGTGGGTCCACTCTCGTTGTTTATTTTATATGTACATAACAATTTGGCAATAAATGACATCAGTTATTTTCAGTAAATCCAATTTGTTCATAACAGTAGCCAGGTGCCTGAGATAGAGCTGATAAATAGGGATAACCACAGCAGGTGGCTAATACACAGTGTAGACTTCCCCTGTTTTATTATTGGAATTGTTTTTTATCTGATTGGCATTTATGAAGTGTATTAATTCGGGTCTGTTGGCGATCATTTTATGTGCAAAACTGTGTTTCTTACTGACTTTCAATCGTTATGCTTTTAAACACAATTTCATGAAACCATTTAATTAAATACATTGGCGCGTTGGAACATGAATTATAAATCAAGCTGAGTGGTATCAGTTTTTAAATCGCATAACTCGCTTAAATCAACGTTCAATATCACGCACGCTTAACAAAATTATAAAAACATCACGTGATTCATTATATTGGTTTAAAAAAGTATGTACACATATGATATGTATTGTTATATTTTGTTTTTGTTTTTAATCAACAAGAAAAAATAAAACATTGTCATATATATAGCGCTTTACCTTTGCAAAATTCTACATTACATAAAGAAGTATCGTATTTGTTAAAGTGAACATGCTTGACATATTTATAATGCATTATTACAAGTAATATAGTGCACACGGAATTTGACATTTAACTTTATGCAATCCACATTTTTAAGCGTCGTATTGTAACAGTAGCAGACAACAGGCATCAGGTTAATAAGAATAACTGATGTATTTATAGAACGTGAATAAAATCACCAAGTAACATGTTTTGAAATTACAAATAATAGTATAACATTATTCATCTATCAATGGTCATTAAAAGCTATGTTTAAAAGCAAATAATATCAAAATGTTTGCCGAAATAAACGATTGTGCTGTGTTTGTGTCACGCTCTATTGGTATTTAAGTCGGTCCATACAATCACCGAAAAGCACCGAAAGGCACTCAATTTCTCTCTCTATATATGCAATATATCGTTTCTAGCGTGTGTTAACGGGTTTAATTAGTTATTAATGGTTATATGAATGTATGTCTATACTACATTTTGCCCAAAATTGGATTAATATCGGCAATATACCGACCGAATAGCAATTCATGTGAAGACCGAAAAGCAATCAATTTCTTGTATATAAATGAAAAATTGCGTTTCTATTGTGTGTAACGGATTAAATGAGTTATAAATGGTTATATTTTATGCATACTTATACTACCTTTTGTTTATTATGATGTATTAATGCCCAAAATTGGATAAATATCGGCAATATACCGCCCGAAAAGCACTTCATGTGACGACCGAAAAGCACTCGATTTCTCGCAATATATATGCAAAAATGCGTTTCTATTGTGTGTTAATGGACTAAATTAGATAAAAATGGTTATATTTCATGCATATTTATACTACCTTGTGTTTATTATGATGTATTAATGCCCCATATTGGATAAATATCGGCAATATACCGACCGAAAAGCACTTCATGTGAAGACCGAAAAGCACTCCCGCGACAGCACAGAATCACCGAAAAGCACTCAATTTCTTCATATTTACATGAAAGTAAGCCATAAGTGCCGTTTATAATGGATTGAAAACATGTACGTATTAATTAAGTCATTAATCACTTCGTTAAATATTGATTTAAGTGTAAAGATCACGCACAATAGTATTTTTATTTGCAACCGAAAAGCACTATCGCGCCAGCATAGAATCACCGAAAAGCACTCAATTATTCTATATATACATGAAAGTAAACTATAAGGGCCGATTTTAATGGAGTGAAAAAATGTACATATTTATTTAGTCAATAATGACTTCGTTAAATGTTGATTTAAGTATAAAAATAAAAAAGACAGTTCTTCTTTTCATTTGCATCAAATTAAAGGTTAAAGACCGAATGTTTAAAAAAAAACTGCTATTTTATGAATATATATCAAGCACGTACACTTAACCAAAAAATACGATATTTCTTTATTTAATGTAGAATTTTGAAAAAGTAAAGCGCTTTATACATAACAATGCTTCTTTCTGGTACTTCTTGAGTAAATAAACAACAATGTACAGCATATTATATTTGTACATAATTTATAAAAAGAACTATGCGCGTCCCATTGAACGTTGAGTTAAGCGAGAGTTGAGAATTAAATTACACATTCATTGTTTCATTATTTCTTTTTTAAATTGAAATGATTAAAAAATTAAGTCAGAAAAACCAGCTTTTCTGCATTTAATGACCTTTAACAAAACGCCATCAGACCCGAATGAATACACGTCATTTATTCCAAGCAGGTAAATAACAAATACTATAATAAAACAGGGGAAGTCTACACTGTGTATAAGCAACCTGCTGTGGGTATCGTATCAGCTCAATACACAGGAACATGGTCATAATGGCTACTGTACTGGAAAAATTGGATTTACAGTCAAAATAACCAATTTCGTTTAAGTCTACACTGTGTATTAGCAACTTGCTGTGGTGATCTTATCAGCTCAATACACAGGAACATGGCTACTGTACGGAAAAAAATGGATTTACAGCCAAAATAACTGATTTCATTTATTGCTGAAGTGGTGTGTATTTAAATTAACAACGAGCATTGATCCACCTCACGGTTGCACATTATATTAAATTAATTCATTTAATGAACTAATTAAAGGCGGCGCTTATAAAGTGTGAAGGTGGAAATTAAGAAATAAGATATATTTTCGCATGACACTGAATACACACGATACATGGATAAAATATAAATAAGACACATTTGAATCTTTCATTTCTCCAACAAAATAGCACGTAGTCACATATATAAGATAGCTTAAAGACCCGAAAACAATATAAGTTAGACACATTTGCATCTTACATATCTTAAAAAAAAACAAACATGTGAATCTAAAGCAATACATTTATTACTGACACTACCTATTCTATATGTTGGCGGACAGCATAAGTTCAAAGAAGGAACCACAATTAAATAAGATCCATTTTCGAATGATAATGATTGTATAGCAAGAAGTCATATATTAATTCTAGCTAAACTTGCATTAGTTAAAATAATTGTGTTCATTAAGTTCACATCAATCTGTTCTGTAAAAAGAGATAGAACAGATTAAAGACGGCGCTAATAAAGTGTGAAAGTGCGCGTGCCTTTGAACGTTGAGTTAAGCGAGAGGTGCGAATGAAATTACACATAATTAAAAACTGATACTATTGTGTCACCTTGCATTGTGCTAACATCAATAACTCAAAAGTGTCTCGATGCTCGCGCAATAAATGGTTTTAATGGAACCAATAAAATCGCTATTATTAATACAAAGCACATTAACTAAAATTCATGCTGCAATTTCTATTTAAGAGTTTCACGTCAATTAGAAAAACTTAAAACATTTACATCAATTTACGTATAAGATGATAAACAGCATGAAGTGCTTTTCGGTTGGTACATTGCCGATATATTTATAACTTGCTACCAGTTGATTATAACTATATATTTTATTTGATATTTTACATGACTGTCTTAGTCCTCTAAGCCGAAATGATCCGTAAACTAAAAAAGTTTCTTTGTGTCGTATTACTTAAACTAAATTTTGATTCACATCGTGCATCGAATCATTTCTGTCGGTCATGTCGGTTGATATTCATTATTTTTCTGGGATTGTTTTAGTATGATGCTGCTGCCTTTGCAAATATAACAGAATAGTTTATTTTTGACTTACGCATGTGAAGCTCATCGTTATTAACATACATATAAATAACAGCATGCGTTGAAGTACACACAAAAACACACATAATTTTAAAGAATAAATAATCTAAATAAACACGAAATATATTTCGTGAACATATTTCGTGAGAATGGTACATGGATGGGTTTAATACACAGTGGTCACACAATGTTATGCATATATAGGTTTACAAAAATATAGATACAGTTACATATTTCTGACCTTATTTTTTTGTGAAAAATGTACTTCTATTTAACACTACATATATATGACATTTTCTCTTATTTTAAAGCATGTTAAACAATACATGGCTAGCTTTCTTAATACAGTTTTTTTTTGTGCTATTAAGTAGTTTAATAAACATGAACATATTCGGTCGGATTCTATAATATTTCGGAATTAATGCATTCCTAACATCATTATAATAAGGACATTTAAGAACAAAGTGAAATTCATCCTCGATGTCATTTAGGTTACATAATATACATTTGCGTTGATCTCTGTCAATAAGTGTATATTATGTGACATCGTGAACAATACATAGTGAGCAATCTACCCATATATACAATATATAATCATATCATAATATATATATATATATATATATATATATATATATATATATATATATATATATATATATATATATATATGTACTGTGCACGGTACTTACCGAAAAGAAAGGCGCAACTTCAAAAACGTCCCTCTCGTACATAAACTGGAGCGTTTTATATCCAGAATACGAGAACACTGTGTACGATCCCTTACACAAATAATCAGACAAGTACTTTGTCTGGCTATGTCCCACTACTAAAGGCATTGTTAGTAAATAAAATCAAACACAACAATTCGAGCACAAGGTCAATTAACACACTTTATATCAACACCGATTCATAAAATGTTTATATGATTTATATCGTGATCAAAGCTAGACTTGTATTGCAGTTATGATTTTTTTCTTAACAAAAAACTTCTTATTTAAGTATTCGGATCGGAACGGTTTGACAACAAGCTGTATATCTACCCAAGACCCAAATCTTCGATTGACAGTAAGTAAGAACAACATGCCAAGAGCAGATATACAAGGGTGGCACTAACCTGTGATCGCGACCATTGTATCCTTAATTGGCAGTTGTTGTTACTGTGTCCCCGGAAAATTTCAGGGTATTGCATGAACCATGTCACGAAATTGACATTTAACTGGTAATATCAATGTCAAAAGTAGCAGTAACAGACATAGTTACCGTGACTTAGTGGTCTAAGGTGCCCATCTACCTACCCAGGGGTTGTGGATTGATATGGCATCTTTTCATATTGGTATTAACACGGCCGTAGGAATAGGTCCATTGTTTACATTACAATGGTATCAAATAATGTATGGTCGGTTGGGAAAGTGATGATTTTATCACCTTTTCCGGGTAGTCCTATAGGCATTTGCGCGTGTAAAAAACGTTAAAATAGGCCGACTTTGACCGCGATTTACAGACTGAATCTGAACCTGCCTTAAAATATTTTTAGATGGTTAGAAACTGTGAGGGTTCTCCTGTACTACAATACCATTATAATTAATATCGAGTCAATAATACTGTTTTATAACCCCGTTTACCTTTTCCGGGTTTTCCTTAAGGCATTTCCGTGTGTAAAAAACCCGTTAAAACAGGCTGACTTTGACCGGGATTTACAGGCGGACTCTGACCCTGCCATAATTTATTTTGACATGGTTAATAAGTGTGGAGTATCTTCTTTACAACGGTACCATTATAATTAATATCGGACGAATAATAATGCATTTATAACCATTTTCGCTTTGATGCTTCGCCTTATTTCATATTATGCTTTCTCACAATATTTTTTACATATTTAGAAACAGTGGAACAATACCGTAACAACGGTACCAAAAATGTATGGTCGGTTGGGAAAAGGATGCTTTTATAACCCCTTTTAGCTTTTCCGTGTTTTCCTCAAGACATTGTTCTGTGTTAAAAAAAACACGGTATTTTTCGTTCAACTTTTACCGCACAGCGATTTACAGGTTAACACTGTCCCTGCCATAAAATATTTTAACATTATTAGAAACTGTAGAGGATCTTCTTTACAACGGTACCATTACAATTAATATCGGACGAATAATAATGCATTTATAACCATTTATATCGGTTCCGGGTTTTCTTTTCGGCATTTGCGTGTGTAAAAAAAACCGTTAAAACAGGCCGACTTTGTCCGCGATGTACAGGCCGACTACGACCCTGCCATAAAATATTTTGATATGGTTAGAATCTGTAGAGGATCTTCTTTACAACGGTACCATTATAATTAATATCGGACGGATAATAATGAAGTTATAACCATTTATATCGGTTCCGGGTTTTCTTCTCGGCATTTGCGTGTGTAAAAAAAAACGTTAAAACAGGCCGACTTTGTCCGCGATTTACAGGCCGACTACGACCCTGCCATAAAATATTTTGATATGGTTAGAATCTGTAGAGGATCTTCTTTACAACGGTACCATTATAATTAATATCGGACAATAATAATGAAGTTATAACCATTTATATCGGTTCCGGGTTTTCTTTTCGGCATTTGCGTGCGTAAAAAAAAACGTTAAAACAGGCCGACTTTGTCCGCGATTTACAGGCCGACTACGACCCTGCCATAAAATATTTTGATATGGTTAGAATCTGTAGAGGATCTTCTTTACAACGGTACCATTATAATTAATATCGGACGAATAATAATGAAGTTATAACCATTTATATCGGTTCCGGGTTTTCTTCTCGGCATTAGCGTGTGTAAAAAAAAAAACGTTAAAACAGGCCGACTTTGTCCGCAATTTACAGGCCGACTACGACCCTGCCATAAAATATTTTGATATGGTTAGAATCTGTAGAGGATCTTCTTTACAACGGTACCATTATAATTAATATCGGACGAATAATAATGCATTTATAACCATTTATATCGGTTCCGGGTTTTCTTCTCGGCATTTGCGTGTGTAAAAAAAAACGTTAAAACAGGCCGAGTTTGTCCGCGATTTACAGGCCGACTACGACCCTGCCATAAAATATTTTGATATGGTTAGAATCTGTAGAGGATCTTCTTTACAACGGTACCATTATAATTAATATCGGACGAATAATAATGAAGTTATAACCATTTATATCGGTTCCGGGTTTTCTTTTCGGCATTTGCGTGTGTAAAAAAAACCGTTAAAACAGGCCGACTTTGTCCGCGATTTACAGGCCGACTACGACCCTGCCATAAAATATTTTGATATGGTTAGAATCTGTAGAGGATCTTCTTTACAACGGTACCATTATAATTAATATCGGACGAATAATAATGAAGTTATAATCATTTATATCGGTTCCGGGTTTTCTTCTCGGCATTAGCGTGTGTAAAAAAAAACGTTAAAACAGGCCGACTTTGTCCGCGATTTACAGGCCGACTACGACCCTGCCATAAAATATTTTGATATGGTTAGAATCTGTAGAGGATCTTCTTTACAACGGTACCATTATAATTAATATCGGACGAATAATAATGCATTTATAACCATTTATATCGGTTCCGGGTTTTCTTCTCGGCATTTGCGTGTGTAAAAAAAAACGTTAAAACAGGCCGACTTTGTCCGCGATTTACAGGCCGACTACGACCCTGCCATAAAATATTTTGATATGGTTAGAATTTGTAGAGGATCTTCTTTACAACGGTACCATTATAATTAATATCGGACGAATAATAATGAAGTTATAACCATTTATATCGGTTCCGGGTTTTCTTCTCGGCATTTGCGTGTGTAAAAAAAACGTTAAAACAGGCCGACTTTGTCCGCGATTTACAGACCGACTACGACCCTGCCATAAAATATTTTGATATGGTTAAAATCTGTAGAGGATCTTCTTTACAACGGTACCATTATAATTAATATCGGACGAATAATAATGAAGTTATAACCATTTATATCGGTTCCGGGTTTTACCATAAAGATTTCCGGATAGTTCCGGGTTTTATACCTCGCCTTAAATTACATTGGTTTATCAACACATTCTTTATTTCGACACCGCTTCTACTTGTTTGCGTCATACGAGTAACGAACAGCGCAGAAAAGATTATCGAGCGAGCCAAAACAATAATGAATACACTTACAGTTTCCGTTCCATGAAAGTACTCGATGTAAGATGACTGCCTTTAGAGAAATAAACGCGATGTACAATAAGGAAAATATTTATTTCAACGAAAACACATCAACCACTTTAAGGGGAAACAAACATACCGAAACGTTACATTAAAGGCTGGAATTGTTTTGATATAAAGCTCACATAGCACGTTGTTTTCGTGTAAATAATGATAATACCGTATTAGTAAAAGGAATACCGATACATAGCCACTGGTTTTGAACAATTATAAATCTATTTATCAGTTGTTCGCCTACGTACATAACCTGTGTTGCATTCAGTCATCTTTCTCAATAAAATAATGTTTACCCTTTAATATTATCATCTTATATCATTGTTTATTTTATTTTTTTATTTCATAAACACAATTGATATCAACATACAAATTAACCAATTACAATTATTCATAATAAGTTTAAACCTATTTATTGTAGCTCGATTGCATCGAAAGGGTAGAACCAGTACTCGTTGTCAATGGGGGGATCTAAAGAGCGCTGGTGATCGAAGACGGGATCTCCCGGTCATTTGGATGACATCATATCCATTCCGCCACATCGAAATTAATACCAGAAAGTGCATCCGATACGAGATTTACAGTAAACATACGGTTTAATTTTAGGTGTTCATACATTTCTTTTACCAAATCCAATACATATCTACCAAACTCATGCATGTACCTTTAATGACATTCATGCATTCATGTTTAGTGTTATTTCGAAAAACGAAGAGGCGGCATTTTAATACCAGAGAGGCACGCCGACAGCAAAGATGGATGTCGTGAAATCGCCCGCACACATCGTTATAGTGTTCCTTCTCTTTGGTACCATTGGGGCATCGGAACCAACGTGTTTGTCACGTTTTGACTACGAAGAGAAAATGCTGCTTAAGATACGGAGATTTGAAGACGCTCTTGAGAAGTTCGACAAGAAGATTACCAACATTATGGATACGTTGGAAGATAACGAAAGAAAGAGGAACAGTGAGACAAAGGCGACAGTGGATGAAGCAAAACTCAACATGAAGCTTGTATTGGAAGAAATAAAACAAAACAAAAATGTTCTAATGAACGACTCAAGAAATCTTCAAACGCTGTTGCGAGAAGAGGAAGCACTAAAAGCTCAGATGATGACATAATTATCTTGACAGGCTGAAAAACGCTACAAAAGGTATTGTTTCAACAATATATTAATTCAATAATCAATCGTTCTAAAGTAAACAGAGTAAATAAATATAATGGGATTTGTCATTATTTGTTGAATATTGTGCAACAAATAATTACTACGTTATTGTTTATTGTAAAGAAGCCACCTTGTCAAATTTGTCATACAATTCACAGCAAATTTTCGCGCATGAACCATTGAATAGATCAATTATTACTTAAGAAGGAAAGAAATGACGTTCAGCGAATGTTTGCAGGTGTTGGCACTCAATAAACGTACGCAAAAATGTTCTGTTATTAAAATCTTAAAAGGTCCTTTTCACGTTTTGGTAAATTGACAAAATTTAAATTGTTTATGTCATATTCGCAAAGTTTCGTTGTTGTTATGATATTTGTGACGAAACAGTAATACTAAACATTTTCCATGCTCTACAATATCCATTATATCCATCGGTTGTCGATTTAATTCTGAAAATTATAACGACGAAAAAGATTGAATAATTTGGAGAGTTCTGTGATTATCGTTATATTTTGTGATACTACGAGGATTGCTTATATAAAGTATAAAATACATCAGTTATTGTGTGAGCACGGACGGGTCTAAGCGATAGACTTTTACCCCAAGTGCCAGTGGTTCGAGCCCAGTTGAGGGTTACTTTTTATCTTTCTTTAACTTTATTCTTTTCTTTTTTGCTGGTGCTGTTTAGATTCAATGTTTACATTAATCAATATAAAGCATTTAATTACAAACTTCAATACATGCCAAAATCTGTGAAAAGGCCCCTTTAAGAGAAGATTTTAGACACTCTTTGAATAGTTCTACATATGAACGCTTTATTTAAAATAGAGAATACACCGTGTAATATTTAAATAAATTTAAAGTCATGTATTGCATAATAAAATACTTGCCATATTTACAAATGAGCCGAATTTTTACATCACATATGGTTAAAACATATGTCCGTAATAGTGTTTCGTTTTTGTGTTGCCATAGATCGAAAAGTATAATATGATGACATTACGAAAGTTAGTGCAGGCAGTTAATAGACAGTAAATATAATGCTTCTTCTATGTATGTGGGCTTTACACAAAAAAGTTGAACAAAGTCGCGCCATGTAAATCATTTAGAATTACAATTAGGCGTCATCCTATAGACGTTAGTATGTTAGTTTTTAGTGGTGTTTAGTTTAAATGTTTAAAAGGTTCTTCTAACCGAGTTTGTTAAACAATGGTAAGCGATGTGTGTTTCACTTTCTGCGGACCAGTTTTGTACAGATGGACATCTTCGTATTTTAAGTGTTCACACAGGATCCTCAATTCCCAATCCTGATTGGTAAAATAACAGGTTTTACCTAAGCTATTGCAGAACATTTACCCGTTCGGATTTTCTGACGTGAAGATTGTATACATCATTTATTAAGGCATGTTGTCCAAGTACGACTATAGTTGTATATTTCCTTATAGTTTCATAAAAGACTAATCGAACTTGACTATTCATACTTCATATCGACAACAAAACAAAGGTTTAAGGTGGGGTTTTCAAGTTTCAGGTTTACTATCGTGCGATCCGTTCGCATGTCGGATAACTGTACCGATCCCATTGGCAGAATGTGCAGTGTACAAGATTTTACAATTGAATACATAAACAATTCTCAAACAATATTGTATTATTTTCCAGACGATGCGGCAATAGCGTTCACAGCCAGTGTTCCGGTAGATTCTCCCTTTCGATTCGGCACGGTCCTCACCAACATTGGTGGTCACTATAATCAGAATACAGGGAGCTTCACTTGCGCTGTTCCAGGGCTGTATTATTTCAGTTACCATTTGGTGAAGAAGAGAGCCGATCCTAGAGTAGATGCGTGTGGCTGTAGCCTCGGAAAAAACGTTGTCTCTGTTGGGATAAAAGCATACATAGATCCGCAAGATCCTTTTACTTCAGGGGGTGCAGACATGAGAAGCTACGGCGTAAGCAACGGGGCGTACCTAAACCTTTTCAGAGGGGACACAGTCCAACTGGTCGACTGTTCGTCGGTCAACTATTTTGAGAGCTGGTCTTCGTTCAGTGGGGTTCTCGTCAAGGCTTTTTAGCTTTTTCCGTTTTGACGCTTATGTGGAAATGTTATTGCTGTTGATAAATTCACATACAATCTGTTATTCTGAAAATAAATGTACTAGACTCACTGACTTTTAGAGTGTGTGTACAGTAGCAGCCTATTGACTTCTTTAACGTATTGTGTATTTTTGTTTTAAACCGTCTTTCTTATATATCATTTCCAGTATAGTTAAAATAGCAGTACCAGTGATAAATATAGCAAATATACCAAATATCAGTTTGAATATATCTATGAAATCGATTACAAATTACCTAAAATTAGCAGATGCGTTATTTGTTTTCTACCTCTTTAACGTTATACTTTCAATCTTTGGTAATCGTTATTGAATTACATGTTTTGTTTTTATTACAGCTCCTTAAATGGCAAAGTTGGAATCTTGAATACAGGTCATGTCGTAACAGTTAAGAAAGCAAACATTAAATAAATAGTGCAATAAAACCTAGCAATTTGTCCGGCAACATTATGCCAAAATAATTAATATTAACTGAAACCATAATATTAGTTTGCTTTAAATATAGTAGAAAACCATAACTATAGCGTTATTTTTAAACAAAAATGAAAACGATATACTAATGCATTGATCATAATTGGAGAGATAAGGTCAATCTATAGGAGAAAACTTGCACAAATGATAGCTCAGGACTCATGCAATCACGGTACGCACCATGTCGTAAGGCTGCGTTAACGTTTGAGATTGCGTCAACGAACAAATTACAACAAAAAGATAACGTTTAAAGTAATGTAAATATCTTTTAAAATTCAACCAGTAGACCGTTGGTCGAAAACTATTACCCTTTTTTCTTAAGAATTGTATTAATCCCGATTAATTCGGAATCGCATCTGCAAAAGTGTTCTATATGTATGTCGTTTATATCTTACAATTGCTTAAATCGCTGAATCACATGGGAATATTTTACTTAAATATTGTTTAATAACAATTTAAGTATATTAATCGAAATCTGGCTACTACAAACATCGTTTAAGTTTGATTTGTGTTTTTAACTCCACTAGCCAAAGGCCATGTCATGGTCCTGTGTCCGTCGTGTGTGCGTGCGTGCGTGCGTCCGTGCGTGCGTGCGTTAACTTTTTCTTTAAACATCTTCTTCTCCTAAACTACTGGTCCAATTCTGATGAAATTTCTCAGGAATGTTCCTGTGGTGAACCTATTTCAAATTTGTTTCAAATTATGCCCCTGGGGTCAAATTTGACTTTACCCCTGGGGGTAAAAAAATTGAAAATTTGCTTATATAAGGCCTATTTTGTGCAAACTTTATAAATCTTCTTGTCAAGAACCATTGGGGCTAGGGCTACCAAACTTGGTATGTAGTGACATCTTATAGTCCTCTATCAAGTTTCTTCAAATTATGCCCCTGGGGTCAAATAACACCCTGCCCCGGGGGGTCAAAAAATTGAAAATTTGCTTATATAAGGCCTATTTTGTGCAAACTTTAAAAATCTTCTTGTCCATAACCGTATGGCGTAGGGCTACCAAATTTGGTATGTAGTGACATCTTATAGTCCTCTACCAAGTTTGTTCAAATTATGTCCCTGGGGTCAAATTTGACCCTGCCCGGGGAGTTAAAAAATTGAAAATTTGCTATATAAGGCCTATTTTGTGCAAACATTAAAATCTTCTTGTCCATAACCATTGGGCCTAGGGCTACCAAATTTGCTATGTAGTGACATCTTATAGTTTTTCTACCAAGTTTGTTCAAACTATGCCCCTGGGGTCTAATTTGAACCCTGCCCCGGGGGGTTAAAAATCGAAAATTTGCTTACATAAGGCCTATTTTGTGCAAACTTTAAAAATCTTCTCGTCCATAACCATTGGGCCTAGAGCTACCAAATTTTCTATGTAGTGACATCTTATAGTCTTCTACCAAGTTTGTTCAAATTATGCCCCTGGGGTCAAATTTGACCCTGCCCCGGGAGGGGTAAAAAAATTGAACATTTGCTTATATAAGGCCTATTTTGTGAAAACTTTAAAATCTTCTCGTCCATAACCATTGGGCCAAGGGCTACCAAATTTGGTATGAAGTGACATCTTATTGTCCTCTACCAAGTTTGTTCAAATTATGCCCCTGGGGTCAAATTTGACCCTGCCCCGGGGGGTCAAAAAATTGAAAATTTGCTTATATAAGGCCTATTTTTGTGCAAACTTTAAAAATCTTCTTGTCCATAACCATTGGGCCTAGGGCTACCAAATTTTCTATGTAGTGACATCTTATAGTCTTCTACCAAGTTTGTTCAAATTATGCCCCTGGGGTCATATTTGACCCTTCCCCGGGGGGGGGGGTCAAAAAATTGAACATTTGCTTATATAAGGCCTATTTTGTGAAAATTTAAAAATCTTCTCGTCCATAACCATTGGGCCAAGGGCTACCAAATTTGGTATGAAGTGACCATCTTATTGTCCTCTACCAAGTTTGTTCAAATTAAGCCCCGTGGGTCAAATTTGACCCTGCCCCGGGGGGTCAAAAATTGAAAATTTGCTTATATAAGGCCTATTTTGTGCAAACTTTAAAAATCTTCTTGTCCATAACCATTGGGCCTAGGGCTACCAAATTTGGTATGTAGTGACATCTAATAGTCCTATACCAAGTTTGTTCAAATTATGCCCCTGGGATCAAATTGACCCCGCCCTGGGGAGTCAAAAAATCGAAAATTTGCTTATATAAGTTCTATTTTGTGCAAACTTTAAAAATCTTCTAGTCCATAACCGTATGGCATAGGGCTTTCAAATTTGGTATGTAATGACATCTTATAGTCCTCTACCAAGTTTGTTCAAATAAGCCCCTGGGATCAAATGTGACCGTTCCCCAGGGGTCACACAAATTGAAACAATATGCTTATATTGGGCCCATTTTGTGCAAACTATAAAAATCTTCTTGTCATAACCATTGGGCCTATTTCTATCAAATTTGGTAGGTAGTGACAGTCTAATAGTTCTCTACTTAGTTTTTTCAAATTAATGCCCCTGGGAACAAATTGACCTTGTCCCAGGGGTCCAAAAAATGAACATATGCTTAAATAAGGCCTATTTTGTGCCAAACTTCAAAATTCTTCTTGTTTTTAATTATAGAGCCTAGGGCTACTAAATTTGGTATGTAGTGATATCTAATAGTCCTCTACCAAATTTGTTCATATTATTCCCCTGGGCTTAAATTAGACCCCGGCCATGGGGGTCACAAAACTGAACATATGATGTTACTAGTGGAGATTACTGTGGCCGCTTGGCTGTGACCAACAACAACATCAGCATCTTGTAAACATGAGATTAAACCCTGTAATTTAGTGCCATTTTAGGTCAGATGGTGACTGCCTTACAAAGGCGTTGAAGTATGAACATGTGTTATGAATGTTTTTCTTATAAACTGAAAAAAGTCGGGTTTTATTAAATATGTCGAAAGTGACCATATATCGGATGAAAATATTTTGGATGACATGTTAATTTCATGTTTTTTTTAGCTCCACTGGCCAAAGGCCAGAGGGGCTTATGTCATGGTCCTGTGTCCGTCGTGTGTGCGTCCGTGCGTTAACTTTTCCTTTAAACATCTTCTTTTCCTAAACTACTGGTCTAATTCTGCTGAAATTTCCTATGAATGTTCTTGTGGTGAACTTCTTCTAAATTTGTTCAGATTATGCCCCTGTGGTCAAATTCGACCCTGCCCTGGGGGTCACAAAATTACAATGTCCTTATATAAGGCCTATTTTGTGAAAACTTTCAAAATCCTCTGGTCTATAACCATTGAGCTTAAGGCTATCAAATTTGGTATGTAGAGACATCTTATTGTCCCCTACCAAATTTGTTCAAATTATGCCCCTCGTGTCAAATTTGACCCTGCCCCGGGGATCACAAAAATGAACATATGCTTATATAGGGTCTACTTTGTGCAAACTTTAAAAATCTTCTTGTCCATAACCGTATGGCGTAGGGCTACCAAATTTGGTATGTAGTGACATCTAATAGTTTTCTACTTAGTTTGTTCAAATTATGCCCCTGGGGTTAAATTTGACCCTGTTCCGGAGGTCACAAAAATGAACATACTTTTATATAACCGTGGCCCGCGAAATCTTTCCGCATTTTACACTGGTAGATTCTGCCTAAGCATTTTTAAAACGAGCGATATAATGGCTGTAGTTTTCTTCCAATCTTCCAATTAAACTCGATTTCTTAAAATGTGTTTGGTATTTCTGAGCTGATTCGTTTGCACGTTGCGAACGAAAATTAAGATTACTTAATGACAAATAGCAATGGAATTAACGACTGACATCATATAGTTTGATAGGAATAATGAAATGTGTTTTTTGTCAACGAAAAAGATTACGTTTTAGATACAAGATACAAATATTTGTGTTAGAAATGTGCAAAGTGAATTTGCGTCACGGAAGTCGGTGTTTGCAAATTGGAGTTCACTCTACTCGCGAAGAAAATAATTTAGAAAGAGTATCTTTCGAACTTGGAATAGACAAACATGATTTGATTTATATGTTAGTGGATCTGTGTTTAATCAGATTCATGTGCATATTCTGCTTTATTATGTTTGTCACGCTGTTCAGTTAACTGAAATAGCATTAATTAAACGAAGATGTGAAATGCAAGATATTGAAAGGTAAATATAGGTTGCCTCGTTCTCATACTTTTGTGTCTCCTGATGG